>NC_060184.1:61477947-61520447 GCF_021184085.1 Oncorhynchus gorbuscha
AGTACATCAATGTCAATTTTCTAAATGGATTTCACTGTTGAAAATGTCATCTTGGTGTTGGGTGCTTACGCTGTCGTTTTCCGTATGCACTCATTCTCTTCTGCAGGTAGACAGTCATTCACAAAGACACAGAGAGTCTTGGTGGACTAAAACGTAGTGTTATTAGCATTGTGGAATTAGCAGCATGCAAGAGATAACCACTTGAAAGTTAACTCGTTGCTTTGAGGACTATAGCGCAGTTTGCGTCTTTTGTAAAGGGGTGTATAGGTATTTAATTTAAAAAAGGGCCTCCTCTTCAATTGGGATCTTTGAATTTGAAAATCACAGCTGGCGGTCTTAATTTACCAACACACAGGCGTTAAAAGATGAATAAATGTTGGGTTTTATTGTGTGTGTTTGGTGTGTGTGTGTGTGTGTGTGTGTGTGTGTGTGTGTGTGTGTGTGTGTGTGTGTGTGTGTGTGTGTGTGTGTGTGTGTGTGTGTGTGTGTGTGTGTGTGTGTGTGTGTGTGTGTACTAACACATTGAAGAGTTTATCAGAACAAATAGCACTTTTCAAGTTTTCAAGTGCTCTTTAGATAAATAGCGTGAGGTTCCAAGACAGTAGTTACGTGAGGAATAAAAATAGACAGTTACCATCAGCTGAGAGATGAGAGAGGGGAGAAAGAGGGGGAAGAGAGAGGGGGAGAGAGAGAGAGAAAGAGGGGGAAGAGAGAGGGGGAGAGAGAGAGAGAGAGAGGGGAGAAAGAGGGGGAAGAGAGAGGGGAGAAAGAGAGAGAGAGAGGGGAGAAAGAGGGGGAAGAGAGAGGGAGAGAGAGAGAGAAAGAGAGAGAGAGAGGGAAGAAAGAGGGGGAAGAGAGAGGGAGAGAGAGAGAGATAGAGGGGGAAGAGAGAGGGAGAGAGAGAAAGAGTGAGAGAGAGGGGAGAAAGAGGGGGAAGAGAGAGGGAGAGAGAGAGAGAGAGCGAGAGAGAGAGAAAGGGGGGAAGAGAGTGGGAGAGGGGGGAAGAGAGAGGGAGAGAGGGGGAAGAGAGAGAGAGAGAGAGAGAGGAAGAGAGAGAGAGAGAGAGAGAGAGAGAGAGAGAGAGAGAGAGAGAGAGAGAGAGAGAGAGAGAGAGAGAGAGAGGGAGAGATAGAGAGAGGCAGGGGCTATGAAAAGATATGCCCAGTGACAGAAGAGCTAATATCTTGTGTGCAGGGGCTTTGGAAAGTGAATTATTCAATATGTTTAGTAGCTAATGTGTTTTATTCATAGGATACATAATTCAGACAGACATCTCAGAGGCACGTTTGAAACCGCTGACTCCATGACAGACTCCCAAGGTTGCCTTTAAAATGGCTGGCCTCCTTCAGCTCGGGGTCAGCATCAAAACTGGGTCATTTTCCCCTCTCCCTTAAGGTATTGAGCGCCCAGATTGATTCAATTTGACCCCTTATGTAATCCGCATTTGTCCAGAATTGGACAGAGCAGTATTGCAGTTGTTCTGGAGGACTTTTTGTGTGTGTGTGTGTGTGTCTGTGTGTGGGTGTGTGTGAAAAGGCTATTCTATGACAATCACCCGTGCTTCATTTCATAGCCAGTGGTTCAATAATCTCATTCTATTCCTGGCCACGGAGAGAGGGACATTTTGAAACCAAGTGAATCATTATTAGCCTGTATGCGTCTTTTAACAGTCCAATGATCTTTCATTGCATTAACATTAGCATTAGCTCAGTTATTTCTACTGCAAACAGCAACGCTGGCTGTCAGAGTGATACCACTGGAGTCTTTCAATTAAACAAGCTCATGTCACTCAGCATTATCAGAATATGAATCATCTCTCTTCAGGGCTGTTCATTCTCTGCCGTCGGTTGACATTTACTTGGCAGTATCAGGACTCTGTAAATCAATGTTTGAGCAATTACTGGTGAAATAGCTGAAACTGCAATGCCGATACACTGCTAGCTGCAACTCAGGTGCCGATACACTGCTTATGATGCCAATAGACGTTTTCATTATGAGTATGATCACTCTGTATTTGGGTAATGACTATTAGCATCAAGCTATCAGAGAATGAAATCACTGTTAATTGATTGGGGCTTGTGCAGCTGGCAGCAGCAGGGTCTAGGCCTCTGGTTCCAGGGCCTACATGTCTGCTTCTTGTGTGATTGTGGAGGTATCAGGCATCACATCTGCCTGCAAACACAGAGAGAGAGAGAGAGAGAGAGAGAGAGAGAGAGAGAGAGAGAGAGAGAGAGAGAGAGAGAGAGAGAGAGAGAGAGAGAGAGAGAGAGAGAGAGGGAGAGAGAGAGAGAGAGAGAGAGAGAGAGAGAGAGAGAGACAGACAGACAGACAGACAGACAGACAGACAGACAGACAGACAGACAGACAGACAGACAGACAGACAGACAGACAGACAGACAGACAGACAGACAGACAGACAGACAGACAGACATCAGTGTGTGGCGCTCTGCTCATAAGAGCTTGCTGATCCCAGATTCCGCTCCCCATCCCGGGGGCCAGCGATGCAGGTAGACAGCCAGTGTGTGTGTGTGTGTGTGTGTGTGTGTGTGTGTGTGTGTGTGTGTGTGTGTGTGTGTGTGTGTGTGTGTGTGTGTGTGTGTGTGTGTGTGTGTGTGTGTTTGTGTGTAATGTGATGCAGGGAGACAGCAGCCCCATCATCTACTCCGAGAGGCCTTTTATTCCGCTCACAGTCCAGTGACCTTTGCCGGAGCAATAACTTGACCCCTGGTGAACTATTTCACACAGCTCTGCCATGATATTAGATATCTCAGTCCCCTCTGGTTATGAATTGCCTGCGACAGCTAAGAAAGAGCAGGGAGTCTGCGGAGGTGGAGGTGGCGCCTCAGTCACACCTCTCCGGAGGGGCTTGAAGGTGAGGAGTGTTCAGGAGAGGTTTCAGGGTTTTATAGGATACTTAGGGCTTTATTTGATATTCAGAGGGAATGAGGTGCTCTGAACACCTCCTTAGTAGGGCTGCAAAATTCTGGTAAATTCCCAGGTTTCCAGAAATCCTGGTTAGAGGAATCTGGATTTCCTGCTTATTCCCTACTGATTCTGGGAATCATCCAAGTGGGATATCTGTAGCCTGTGGTATCTCAAAGTAAGTAAGGGTAACCATGATCAAGTATTTTGTATGTTTCTTGAGGTATAACTTTACATTATTTTTCCTGCAACACGGCCAATTGATCTCCATCTTATTTGTGTTGCTTACGGAAAACTGTAAACACATGTTCCTTAAAGAAAATGTTCCTGCATGTGAGTGTGTGTGTGTGTGTGTGTGTGTGTGTGGTTGTCTAGGTGTGTGTTCCCTCCCTCAGTTGACAACCAGGAAGTGCTGATGATGGTTGGAACCTGGCTCCCAATGTGCTGTGATGAATTTCATAGCCAATCAAATCTAAATTAGGAAACAAAGACAGAGATGACTAAAACGCCCTCCTGCACCGACCAGGCACCGGCCAGCCTAACTTTATAACATGTAAGTAAAGTTATTCCTAGGCGACACTCAGGACTCCCACTAATGTAATATGTTCTTTATTATGGACTCAGCTTACAATGGGGATACATGCTACAGTATGCTGTGCCCTTTGTTTCTAATGGGATTGGGGCAGTAGACGGACACTAGAGCAGGGCGGCAGGTAGCCTAGTGGTTAGAGTGTTGGGCCAGTAACCGGAATCCCTGAGCTGACAAGGTAAAAATCTGTCCTTCTTCCCCTGAACAGCTGGCCCACTGTCATTGTAAATAAGAATTTGTTCTTAACTGACTTGCCAAGTTCAATAAAGGTTAAATACAAGTAAAAGAGCAGAGAAAGCAATCCAACATTGCGAGGCTCTGTCTCTGTTTGACTTGTACAATAACTTGGGAGGATCATTAAGCAATTAATCCAGTCAGTCAGCAACTCTAATATCTGAGAGATAACATCTGAAAATCCGTGGCCTTATTTAAACACAGACAATCATGATCTGAAAGCGTCTAGACCTGACTAAAGCATTGTGTTAACCAATAAAGACAGAGTAGGGCTGCTCTGCTGGGTTGTATGAGGATATACAACGGTGACCTTTCTCTAAGCTGATCATGGTTACCCAGCTCTTCAGTCAGACAGGGGATGTTTTAACTCCGCTACCCCCCTGGGCGCCCTGCCATCGCTCAAGAGGCTCACACATGACATTTCCTGGAGAAACGGGCGTGCTGTCAACAACAATACACCTTTTTCATATTTAAATGTGCAGCTAGACTGAACGCAAGGAGAGTGAGAGAAAGAGGAGAGAGAGAACGAGAGGGAGAGAGAGAGAGAGAGAGAGAGAGAGAGAGAGAGAGAGAGAGAGAGAGAGAGAGAGAGAGAGAGAGAGAAGAAAAGAGACAGTTTACCGAGGCCTACAATGTTGTTCTCAGACAAACGGTGACATTCGGTTTAATCAAATAGTTTATTCATGTGATTTTCATGAGGGGAAAGATTGGAAAACAAGACACACAAAGCAGCTTTTCAAAAAGTGCTGACATCCTTAAACGAAGCTGGACTCAGGTTGGAAAATATGAGCATTTTAACAGCATTGAAAAAACAAATGACTTATTCAATAGAACTGCTGAACATCAGAAGGGTATTAGGTAGAAATGATCCATTCGTGTGTTTTCTCTTTCATCTCCGTCAGTCTGAACCAAATCCGTGGCCTGTTGAAACGCTTTTACTGAAGCCAACACCTCAAAGTGAACAACATGTTTGTTTCATTTCCCTGTTAGAGCCGGCAGTTAGTCGTGGTTGGATTCAGGATCACTATCTAGAAAACCCTGAAAGAAGCAGATGATGACGTCATCATGTAAGCTCCTTTGTACGGTACACAATTCGCATAGAAATCACAACAAAACATGTTTGATTATGTATATCACACGTTATCTTAATCTTAACCGGCACAGTCAAGGACATTTCTCCTTTGAAATTGTTTATTTCTCCCCCCCATCAAACCCTAGAATAAGAAACCAATTATCTTTTATCTGACTGTAGCCACAATGCACGTCGTGCACTAAACATAAGGACATTTTTGCCTCGGATTACGCAGGGCCCGTAATAATGTGAGTGTAATATTTGACCAGGATAAACAATGCATTGTTACACAGGCAGTGACGTTGGTTGGAGGAGTAGGCTACCCACTTCATATTTCCGCGGCGAATGCAGGGATGCTCGGCCATAAACTTTGCATGAGTCACAAGGCGGCGGGAGCGGCGGCTAGAGATTCTTATATCGTTTCATTATTTCTCCAGACTCTCCCCATTCAGCTACTAGTCCCTTCTTATCCAGCCGCCCAGGGCAGCCAGGCAGGTTGCAGCGCAACAGAAACCCATTATCAAGGTGATGGAGGAAATTTCCACATATCCAGTTTTAATGGCATGTCACGGCCTAGCCAGCCCAGCCATGCGTGGCCCGGGCACCTCTGAGTCCGACCCAAATTGCCCCCTTTTCCCTATAATGCATTACATTTGACTAGGACCCAGAGGAATAGAGTGCCATCTGGGACAAAGCCTTTGTGTGGTGGTGTGAGACACCTGCTGTATGTAGTGATCACGAGTCTAAATGTACGCACTCAGGAGGGTGAAGAAATTTGGCTTGTCACCCAAAACCCTGACAAACTTTTACAGATGCACAGTCGAGAGCATCCTGTTGGGCTTTATCACCGCCTGGTACAACAACTGCACCGCCCTCAACCGTAAGGCTCTCCAGAGGGTGGTGCGGACTGCACAACTCATCACTGTGGGCAAACTACCTGCCCTCCATGAGAGCCACAGCATCCGATGTCACAGGAAGGTCAAAAAGATAATCAAGGACAACAACCACCCGGGCCACTGCCTGTTCACACCGCTACCATCCAGAAGGCGAGGTCAGTACAGGTGCATCAAAGCTGGGACCGAGAGACTGAAAAACAGCTTCTATCTCAAGGCCATCAGACTGTTAAACAGCCATCACTGCACAGAGAGGCTGCTGCCTACATTGAGACCCAATCACTGGACACTTTAATAAACGGATCACTAGTCACTTTAAACAATGTCACTTTAAATAATGCCACTTTATTAATGTTTACATAACTTATATTACTCATATCTCATGTATATACTGCATTTTATACCATCTATTGCACCTTGCCTACGCCGCTCAGCCATCGCTCATCCATATACTTATATGTACATATTCTCATTCCCCCCTTTAGATTTGTGTGTATTAGGTAGTTGTTGGGGAATTGTTAGATTACTTGTTAGATATTACTGCACTGTTGGAACTAGAAGCGCAAGCATTTTGCTACACTTGCATTAACATCTGCTAACCATGTATATGTGACCAATACAATTTGATTTGACTCTCGGCTTGCATAAAAGTTTCTGCTAAGTGGGATGTTACGGCTGCTACACCGAGTAGCAGTAATGCTGTAAGACACAGGGAACACACACACACACAATGGATTCTGACACACACACACACCATGGTTTCTGACACACACACACTCACCATGGATTTTGGTACACACACACACACACACACACACACACACACACACACACACACACACACACACACACACACACACACACACACACACACACACACACACCACACACACACACATGGATTCTGACACACACACACACACACACACACACACACACACACACACACACACACACACACACACACACACACACACACACACACACACACACACACACACACACACACACACCATAGATTCTGACACACACACACCATGGATTCTGACACACACACACACCATGGATTCTGACACACACACACCATGGATTCTGACACACACACACACACACACACACACACACACACACACACACACACACACACACACACACACACACACACACACACACACGCACGCACGCACGCACGCACGCACGCACGCACGCACGCACGCACACGCACACACACACACACACACACCATAGATTCTGACACACACACACACCATGGATTCTGACACACACACACACGATGGATTCTGACACACACACACACTTACCATGGATTCTGGTACACACACACACACACACACACACACACACACACACACACACACACACACACACACACACACACACACACACACACACACACACACACACACACACACACACACACACACACACACACACACACACACACACACACACCATGGATTCTGACACACACACATGCACACACACAAACACCATGGATTCTGACACACACATACACACATACACCCGCACACACACACACACAGTGGATTCTGACACACACACACGCGCACACACACACACCATGGATTCTGACACACACACACACGATGGATTCTGACACACACACACACTTACCATGGATTCTGGCACACACACACACACACACACACACACACACACACACACACACACACACACACACACACACACACACACACACACACACACACACACACACACACACACACACACACACACACACACACACACACACACACACACCATGGATTCTGACACACACACATGCACACACACAAACACCATGGATTCTGACACACACATACACACATACACCCGCACACACACACACACAGTGGATTCTGACACACACACACGCGCACACACACACATCATGGATTCTTCCACAACAAGATGAAAGATGGTGCTTCCTCATTTTGACTCCCATGATGCTCTCTGTCAAATTTTCCTACCCTCTCCCATAATAAGTCAAAGGTTGCATCACAAATGTTACCCTATTCCCTATCACTGCTTTTGACCAGGGTCCATAGGGCTCTGGTTAAAAGTACAGTATTTATAAAAATAGGGTGCCATTTGTGATGCAGGCATAGTGATGAGTACAACAGAATCAAACAGCAGATATTTCCCATTATTTCTGCTGTATGACTTGTCTTGTGTGTTCAACGTCAAATTATATATGTGAGCAGGAGAGATACAAGCAGTGTGATGCCAATCCAAAATGGCTTTCTGTCTCGGAATGAAAAAGACAAGACAGACATTTACTGTACATCCGACTTCTTTAGCATCACTGATTTCTGAAGTAACAATTCTTTGTCAGTTTGGAAATACTTTTATTTCCAATGGATTAGTCCTGGAATTAGCATAGAGATTCCTAGTCAGAATCAGCCATGGAGGGCCTTGCTATTGACTAGCTAAAAACCCCACATTGTCTTGACGGTAATATGCTCAGCACTTTCCTCCCAATGGAATAGAGGACTCATGAATAATACCATTTGGTTAAATTCTCAGTTTGATTTCTATGTCACAGGGATTTTTTAAATGTATTTGATTTGACTAAGGTTTTACTTTCTCCCCCTTTCTAATGCAATGCGAGCCCAAATCCCTCTTGTGGTAATAGGGCTTTTGTTACGTTTCACAGTTCATCACGCATGGAAAATGATGGTCTGAAACCCCCTCTGTGTATGGCTTCTAAGAATAGCGGTAATACAGTCGCGGCCTTCTGAAGCAGGGCTCAGGGATCCATTGACTGTTAAT
Organism: Oncorhynchus gorbuscha; assembly: GCF_021184085.1. Taxonomy (NCBI): domain Eukaryota; kingdom Metazoa; phylum Chordata; class Actinopteri; order Salmoniformes; family Salmonidae; genus Oncorhynchus; species Oncorhynchus gorbuscha. Next base: position 61,486,472 of record NC_060184.1, read on the forward strand.
TGCTGTTACTGCCTCTGAGGCGGACATCCCCTCTGCGTTAACAGGCCCGCCACACTCGCTCTACTCTGCACTGCTGGAGGACGGCAATACTGGCGTTCACTATCTAACACTTGTCAAGCCACAGACAACACACACGTACACACAGATACACAAACACACAGACACACAGACACACAGACACACAATGGCAATGAGTTGGCTTATCAGAGTAAAGAGGGGGAGGAACAAGATGTCTCACTGATGGATGTAAATATGACATGGGCTTATACAATACTTCTGTTTATTACTATGGGGATGGATGTTACATAGCTAATGGGATATGGAGGGTATTTGGACATGCATGTTAAGTGGAAGAGCCACTCACCACATCCCTCATCCAGATCAATGACAAGGGGTCACAGGGTGCAGAGTACAGAGACACAGCCAGGGGAGAAAGAGAGGCGAGGTTGAGAGAGAGAGGGGGGGGGGGGTGGTAGGGGGTTGACTGGGCGAATGAGAGAGAAGAGAGCAGGGATGCTTTTTTCCCTTTCCATTCCAACCAGGCAGCCTTTCCATCGCAAACACATGAGCTACCTATTGGAGGAAGTGTGTGTGTGTGTGTGTGTGTGTGTGTGTGTGTGTGTGTGTGTGTGTGTGTGTGTGTGTGTGTGTGTGTGTGTGTGTGTGTGTGTGTGTGTGTGTGTGTGTGTGTGTGTGTGTGTGTGTGTGTGTGTGTGTGTGTGTGTGTGTGTGTGTGTGTGTGTGTGTGTGTGAGAGTGCACACTGCGTGCCCAGGGTTGGGTTCAATTCCGTCTAAATTCCAGTTCCTTCAGGAAGTACACTGACATTCCAATTCCAGTACCTCTTCAATGGTTTTCAGTGAGAAAAATGTGGTTTTTGGTTTATTTTGTGATTGGATTGGAATTAAAATATAATTGACCCCAAACATTGTGCATGTGTTATTTGTTAGTTTTAAGTGTGTGTGTGTGTGTGTGTGTGTGTGTGTGTGTGTGTGTGTGTGTGTGTGTGTGTGTGTGTGTGTGTGTGTGTGTGTGTGTGTGTGTGTGTGTGTGTGTGTGTGTGTGTGTGTGTGTGTGTGTGTGTGTGTGTGTGTGTGTGTGTGTGTTCATGGGTAAACTGTTAATGGGTGTGTGTGGTTCCTGGATGTCAAAACAAGCCCATTTACTAAATGGATGCCCCAAAAAACAGCCAGGCCTGGTCACTTTGGCCAAGTGAAGGAAGGATCCTATTGATAAACAAATGAATTTCTTTAAATGGGAAGTGGACTGGCCATACGACGTGCCAGGCCAAGGCAATTTCAAGGCAGTGAGGAGAAACACAAGGAGGCTTAACGAATAAACCACATACAGGCTATATTTCCTCCCTGTCTCTCTGAGAGGACAGATGGTGTAGAATTATTAGCTCTATCCATCTTCAAGGAGAAGAGAGAAACCGAGAGGAGCTTTCTTTTTTTTTTAGGAAAGAGGTCACTTTGGAAAACTGATGAGGGGTTTTCCTTTCTTGTATTTCTTTGGTGTTTTTTTCCGACGTTGATTCCTCCCCTCGTTGCCGGCCAAATTCCCTTTCCTCTCGTTCTGCAGTGGCTGATAGAGGAGTGAAGAGAGGCTGGCAGGGGGAAGCAGCTGACAGACAGGCCCTCAGATCACCAGGACTGACAATCCAGAAATACAATGATCTGTTGTGTCTGGCAGGGCCCGTGCAGGGCAGAGGCAAATATGAAATCAATAGCAATGCTATCAGAAGTGGAAATCAAATGCTGAATACTTCTCTAGACTGGACCTCCAATGGATGATGATGTTTCACTGAATTTGATCAATTGTTGATGTGTTGTGTTTTCTCCTCTATATTGACATGATCTATCCACAGCTTAGTGTAGAGTACCCATACTGCACTGTCCTGTCTGTGGGTAGCAGAGGCAGAGGCCTGTGTTGGAGAGTAAAAGATCACAAAAGAAGTGACATATAGTGGCCCATTTTTTTGTTTTGAAGGATTTATTTTCTATAAAAATGTAATTTTGTATTAGTGTTTTATTACACTGTATGGGTTTATGCACTCTGTAATTGTAAACATCATTTTACACATACACAATTGCTTCATGTTATCATTTCAAAAACAATTATTGCTGCCAATCTGTGTGGGTTTCCATCAGGTAGGTTTGCATCAGTTCCTGGAAGGAAGGCTTGGTCAGTGGTAATCAGTGCACGAGAAGACAAAAAAGTCTGCTTTGCTTAATTAAAGAGTAGAAAAGCAGGGCAGCTATTAACTTAATTCTGACATAACTCTGCACTTATCGCACTAGCGAGACTCGGAGAACATCTCCACCAATTTAGGAGCGGCCCAGGAGCCAGCCTCTAATGAGTAGTGTACCTGATTAAACATAGAGGGAAGGCGGGAGGGAGGGAGGGTTACCATTTATTGTGAAATAAAGCTGAATTAAGCTACAGGGGTGTAGTTCCCATCGTGCTGCCTGCCTGCCTGGGATATTGAGATGGTTAGCATTTTATTACCACAGTCAGGACAGAGTGTAATGGGTAAATTGAGTCTGGACTTGCAGTGTCTGCAGGACTGTGGCCCTATAGGCAAGAGAGGAGATGCATGACCGCCTTCGTCTCGTTCCATCCTCTCAGGGATACTGGCTGACTAGGGCTTTTTTCCCTTTCCTAATTAGCTATTTCTCTTTATTTCCTATGGTTGTCTAATAACTGCCTGGAAGTTTATTAGACCTAACCCAACCCGTGATTCTGTCATTGAATGTAGCCCGCCTTTTCAAAGCGCTGTCATTAGACGTATTATTATTATTACGTTGTTGCTGCCTCTGTTTATCTGCATACCAGAGAATGAATACACATGATAACACACTCTATATACATACACATGGCTTTTGTATTGTAGATACTGTATGTGGTAGTAGAGTAGTGGCCTGGGGGCACACACTTAATGTGTTGTGAACAGTGTAATGTCCTGTAATATTTGTAATTGTATATAACTGCCTTAATGTTGCTGGACCCCAGGAAGAGAAGCTACTGGGGGTCCTTCATAAAGAGCAATGCAAATCAAATTTTAAAAATGAACTGATTTAGTAACATACGCTAGGATCTACACATTGAACTGATTTAGTAACATCCGCTAGGATCTACAGATTGAACTGATTTAGTAACATCCGCTAGGATCTACACATTGAACTGATTTAGTAACATACGCTAGGATCTACACATTGAAATGATTTAGTAACATACGCTAGGATCTACACATTGAAATGATTTAGTAACATACGCTAGGATCTACACATTGAACTGATTTAGTAACATCCGCTAGGATCTACACATTGAACTGATTTAGTAACATACGCTAGGATCTACACATGGAACTGATTTAGTAACATACGCTAGGATCTACACACTGAACTGATTTAGTAACATAAGCTAGGATCTACACATTGAACTGATTTAGTAACATCCGCTAGGATCTACACATTGAACTGATTTAGTAGCATCCGCTAGGATCTACACATTGAACTGATTTAGTAACATAAGCTAGGATCTACACATTGAACTGATTTAGTAACATCCGCTAGGATCTACACATTGAACTGATTTAGTAACATAAGCTAGGATCTACACATTGAACTGATTTAGTAACATACGCTAGGATCTACACATTGAACTGAACATAAGCTAGGATCTACACATTGAACTGATTTAGTAACATAAGCTAGGATCTACACACTGAACTGATTTAGTAACATACGCTAGGATCTACACACTGAACTGATTTAGTAACATACGCTAGGATCTACACACTGAACTGATTTAGTAACATACGCTAGGATCTACACACTGAACTGATTTAGTAACATACGCTAGGATCTACACACTGAACTGATTTAGTAACATACGCTAGGATCTACACATTGAACTGATTTAGTAACATACGCTAGGATCTACACATTGCTCTGGGACCCACTGCAAGTTGTTCACTCTCTTTGAAGGCTCTCTTTTAATGCTACTAAATGTTTACTGGATGTGTTCAGTCTCTCAGTCTATGGTTCGGTCTATTCACCACAACAAAATGGTGTTGCTCTGAGTGACATGCACACTATAGTCTATGGTTCGGTCTACAAAATGGTGTTGCTCTGAGTGACATATACACTATAGTCTATGGTTCGGTCTATTCACCACAACAAAATGGTGTTGCTGAGTGACATGACATGTCAGGTCTATGGTTAGTCTATGGTTCTATGGCCACAGCAAAATGGTGTTGCTCTGATGCACACTATAGTCTATGATTCACCACAACAAAATGGTCTATTCACCACAACAAAATGGTGTTGCTCTGAGTGACATGCACACTATAGTCTATGATTCGGTCTATTCACCACAACAAAATGGTGTTGCTCTGAGTGACATATACACTATAGTCTATGATTCGGTCTATTCACCACAACAAAATGGTGTTGCTCTGAGTGACATGCACACTATAGTCTATGATTCGGTCTATTCACCACAACAAAATGGTGTTGCTCTGAGTGACATATACACTATAGTCTATGGTTCGGTCTATTCACCACAACAAAATGGTGTTGCTCTGAGTGACATGCACACTATAGTCTATGATTCGGTCTATTCACCACAACAAAATGGTGTTGCTCTGAGTGACATATACACTATAGTCTATGATTCGGTCTATTCACCACAGAAAAATAGTGTTGCTCTGAGTGACATGCACACTATAGTCTATGGTTCGGTCTATTCACCACAGCAAAAAAGTGTTGCTCTGAGTGACATGCACACTATAGTCTATGATTCGGTCTATTCACCACAACAAAATGGTGTTGCTCTGAGTGACATACACACTATAGTCTATGGTTCGGTCTATTCACCACAACAAAATGGTGTTGCTCTGAGTGACATATACACTATAGTCTATGATTCGGTCTATTCACCACAACAAAATGGTGTTGCTCTGAGTGACATGCACACTATAGTCTATGGTTCGGTCTATTCACCACAACAAAATAGTGTTGCTCTAAGTGACAGAGAGAGAGAGGCATGAGTAGTGTGTGTGGAAACTGGCCAAAGTTATAAAGCTGTTGTCGACTCAGGACTCTCCTATCTCGCTACTCCTAAACTCCTCCACAGAGCTTTGTTTTCCATCTCATTTGGCATGGATGGACGGATGAGGGATATTATGAGTAATTTCCTCTCTTTCTTTCTCCCTCATCCCTCCCTTGTCTTCTATCTCACTCATCCTGTCCTCTCTCTGTCACCACATTTCCCATCGCTTACTGTCTGGCATGGTGTTGTGTTGACAGGACAACTGGCAGTTTAGAATGCTAATTATATCTGGGTTATAGAACCGTAAGAAATGTTCTTCTTGATAGCCATTCTGTAGAATTAGACATCATTACAATGCCAATGATACTAAATCACAAATCATGTTGAAACTACTACACTCATATACAAGCACACATATAGTCATTAGTAGATGTTGTATTTTAAGTCAGTGATCATTGTAACCACTCATAATCCGTTCTGCGCTTGCTGCTGAGCTACATTTCTCTGCATAGTCATTTAGCAGCTCACCATGAGGTTAGTAGAGCCATTCAATCTCATGAGGCTCATTCATTTCCACTCTTGTCATTTTTAAAGAGCTTCATACGAGACTCTAAACTGTGTTTGAAACAAGGCAACCGCTGTAAAATCACTCTCTATTTGCTGAGGCAGCCAGTCAGTAATTCTGTATTCGTTTTGCATTTGGCTCAAAAATGACTAAGCAATTAGTTTTATTCCCTGTTGGATAAATTACATCCCACTAATAATCCTAATTAGTTCTCCTGATGTAGTGTTCTTTCTCTTCCTGTCTGTCTGTCTGAGTGAGAGTGGAGGTGAAATTCATAATGGCTGTCGTCCAGTTTTACCCCCCTCCTACTGTCGTTGTAGTGGATTGACCCAAAGTGAATGGATGAATTAGTATGTTGGTGTGAAGGATTTCTTCATGAAATTCTAGACTCCAGCTCTGCCACCATTTCAATGCAATTTACCAGGGTTTTCTCCTTGCAGTTATACATTAGTTATTTTTTTGTCATTGTCAACGTATAAATCACATACAGTCATTTTTAACTATTGTGTCCCTCACCTGTTACAATTGCACTTAAAACATAAAGTAAAAGTAATGACATTGAGAATGATCTTATTTTCCTCCAATGATAAGATACCCCAGTCCTCTCCTGAATCTCCCAGAGACCTGTGTGGTGGTAATGGTCACGAGAGCCATTTTCTGGGAGTCTCGAATTCGCTGTATTGAAGGTGAGGACCATCTCCAGGGAGACTCTATTTTGCTGCATTGAAGGTGAGGGCCTTCTCCAGGGAGACTCTAATTTGCTGTGAAGGTGAGGGTTGTCTCCAGGGAAGGTGAGGGCCATCTCCAGGGAGACTCTAATTTTCTGTATTGAAGGTGAGGGCCATCTCCAGGGAGACTCTAATTTGCTGTATTGAAGGTGAGGGCCTTCTCCAGGGAGACTTTAATTTGCTATATTGAAGGTGAGGGCCTTCTGCAGGGAGACTCTAATTTGCTGTGCTGAAGGTGAGGGCCGTCTCCAGGGAGACTCTCATTCTGCTGTATTGAAGGTGAGGGCCTTCTCCAGGGAAACTCTAATTTGCTGTATTGAAGGTGAGGGCCGTCTCCAGGGAGACTCTAATTTGCTGTATTGAAGGTGAGGGCCTTCTCCAGGGAGACTTTAATTTGCTATATTGAAGGTGAGGGCCTTCTGCAGGGAGACTCTAATTTGCTGTGCTGAAGGTGAGGGCCGTCTCCAGGGAGACTCTCATTCTGCTGTATTGAAGGTGAGGGCCTTCTCCAGGGAAACTCTAATTTGCTGTATTGAAGGTGAGGGCCGTCTCCAGGGAGACTCTAATTTGCTGTGCTGAAGGTGAGGGCCGTCTCCAGGGAGTCTCTAATTTGCTGTATTGAAGGTGAGGGCCTTCTCCAGGGAGACTTTAATTTGCTATATTGAAGGTGAGGGCCTTCTCCAGGGAGACTCTAATTTGCTGTGCTGAAGGTGAGGGCCGTCTCCAGGGAGACTCTCATTCTGCTGTATTGAAGGTGAGGGCCTTCTCCAGGGAAACTCTAATTTGCTGTATTGAAGGTGAGGGCCGTCTCCAGGGAGACTCTAATTTGCTGTGCTGAAGGTGAGGGCCGTCTCCAGGGAGACTCTAATTTGCTGTATTGAAGGTGAGGGCCTTCTCCAGGGAGACTCTAATTTGCTATGCTCGAGGTGAGGGCCTTCTCCAGGGAAACTCTAATTTGCTGTATTGAAGGTGAGGACCGTCTCCAGGGAGACTGTAATTTGTTGTGTTGAAGGTGAGGGCCATCTCCAGGGAGACTAATTATTTTTATTGAAGGTGAGGGCCATCTCCAGGGAGACTAATTATTTTTATTGAAGGTGAGGGCCATCTCCAGGGAGACTAATTAGTTGTATTGAAGGTGAGGGCCTTCTCCAGGGAGACTGTAATTCGTTGTATTGAAGGTGAGGGCCATCTCCAGGGAGACTCTAATTTGCTGTATTGAAGGTGAGGGCTGTCAGGATTTGGCCAGGGTTGTTCCGGTTTTTGGTCACTAGATGCCCCCTTAGTGCCTTTTGACCTGTTGTTTTCCCTTGATCCCCATTATTATTTGCACCTGTGCCTCGTTTCCCTGATTGTATTTAAACCCTTTGTTTTACTCAGTTCTTTGCTCTGTGTTTGTGCGTTAGCACCCAGCCCTAGTACTCTGTGAACTCTTGTTGATCTCGGTGGACTCTCTTGTGGAGTTCTGTTTTTTTTGTTCTTGTTTGTTTGTTTTTGAGTATCTTTTGAGGCTTTTTGTGCTGTGCCTTGCACCTTGTGGATTTGCCTTTTTGTCTTGGAGGATTGCCTTTGTTCTTGTGGAATTCCTTTTGAGGTTGTGGAGTTACATGTTTTCCTGAAGAACTTCACTTTTTACTTCATTAAATACACCGTCTCAAGTACTGCTGTGTCTGCCTCATCTTCTGGGTTCTGCTGACTATTCGTGGCTCAGTTGGTTTAGTGACTGTTTCCCACTCCGGAGACCCGGGTTCGCAACCGTGGTCCTGACAAGGGCCTTCCCCAGGGAAACTCAAATTTGCTGTATTGAAGGTGAGGGCCGTCTCCAGGGAACTCTAATTTGCTGTATTGAAGGTGAGGGCCTTCTCCAGGGAGACTCTAATTTGCTATGCTGGAGGTGAGGGTCTTCTCCAGGGAGATTGTAATTTGTTGTATTGAAGGTGAGGGCCATCTCCAGGGAGACTCTAATTTGCTGTGCTGAAGGTGAGGGCCATCTCCAGGGAGACTCTAATTTGATGTATTGAAGGTGAGGGACATCTCCAGGGAGACTGTAATTCGTTGTATTGAAAGTGAGGGCCATCTCCAGGGAGGCTTATTATTTTTATTGAAGGTGAGGGCAATCTCGAGGGAGACTCTAATTTGCTGTATTGAAGGTGAGGGCCTTCTCCAGGGAGACTCTAATTTGCTGTGTTGAAGGGGGGCTATCTCCAGGGAGACTCTAATTTGCTGTATTGAAGGTGAGGGCCATCTCCAGGGAGACTGTAATTCGTTGCATTGAAGGTGAGGGCCTTCTCCAGGGAGACTCTAATTTGCTGTGTTGAAAGTGGGGGCTATCTCCAGGGAGACTCTAATTTGCTGTATTGAAGGTGAGGGCCGTCTCCAGGGAGACTCTAATTTGCTGTATTGAAGGTGAGGGCCGTCTCCAGGGAAACTCTAATTTGCTGTATTGAAGGTGAGGGCCGGGAGACTCTCTGTATTGAAGGTGAGGGCCGTCTCCAGGGAGACTCTAATTTGCTGTATTGAAGGTGAGGGCCATCTCCAGGGAGACTCTAATTTGCTGTATTGAAGGTGAGGGCCTTCTCCAGGGAAACTCTAATTTGCTCTGTAAGTGTGTCTGTGTGTGTGGGTCTGTGTGTGTGTGTGTCATTGTGGGTGTGTGTGTTCGAGCACCATGTGTCCTGACAGCGACACGGCTTTACTCCACAAGGAGATAATACCAGTCCATAATTTCCTCACCCAACCCACAGGCTCTACCTCCCAATCATCCCTGTTGAAACTCCCCATCTAGCTTTCTATCGCTTAACAGGCAGTTCTATGAGTGCTCAAAATGTAGATATAGATGATTCATTATTGACGGTTTGATGATAAAGACAGGACACTTTTTATACAGAGGGAATTTGGATTAAATGTATTTACATTGCCAATTATTGAAGCAGACAGATATAAGAAATTGTTTGCTGAAAGCTGTTTTAAGCAGATAATCACACAGAGATAAAACATGTCACTATTTAACTGGCTTGTCCGCTTCTTGTTGTGATGACTGGGGTGATTTTGAAGCACTCCTGTATAATTGGAGCAGGGGAGCAAGAAGGACGGTTGAGGAAGACAGGAGGGCAGGGAAAGAGAGGAGTGGAGTAATCTATATGCAATCATCAATCTGTTGTTGTTGTTGTTGTACTTTCAACACATATTGGTTTAATTTGGAGCAGGAAGTAGATTGGCTGACTGCTCAAACTAGGTGTCAGACAGAGCTGTGCTGACAGCGTCCTGCACACCTCACAAGAACCTCTCCTCAGCCAGTTGGATGTTGGCACAGCCCAGGCAGGAAGAAGGCATGCAACAGGGGGGTACTGGCAGTGCCTGCTGGGCAGTGTAGGCGGATGGTAGTGTATAGTAGCATACGTCTGGCATGGTGTTTGTCATAATTAGAACATTAACATAGTAGTGGTAGTCAACACTGTTATTAGTTATCAGGATAAGGTAAGACCCAAATGCAGACGTAACAATGTTTATTACTGCAGCAGAGGCAAAGGTACAGGACGGCAGGCAGGACGGCAGGCAGGGTTCAGGGTCAAGAGAGGCAAGGGTCAAAAACCAGGAGGGCAAGAAAAAGAGAGGCTGGTAAAAGACAGGAGCTGACAGGAGAAACGCTGGTAAGCTTGACAACAAGACTAACTGGCAACAGACAAACAGAGAACACATGGGATAATGGTGAAGATGGGTGGAGGGGTGGAGGGAGGTGGAGACAATCACAAAGACAGGTGAAAAATATCAGGGCGTGACTACCCCCCTAGGGACGCCACCTGGCATCCTACCTGGGCGCATACCTGGTTGACCGGGTGCCGGCGGTGGAAGTCGGCGATTAGGGCTGGGTACAGGATGTCTCTAGCGGGGACCCAGCACCTCTCCTCCGGGCCATAACCCTCCCAGTCAACCAGGTACTGGAAACCCCTGTCCCGTAGTCAAACCCTCAGGAGGCTTATCACCATGTACCCCGGATGGCCATCGACGACACGGGAGGAGGGGTGTGCCTGGAAATGGAAGTGAAGGGACTGTGAGACATGGGCTTGATAATGACAAATGAAGGTGGGGTGTATATGAATGGTACGGTGCAACAGAAGACGAACAGCAGAGGGGCTGTGGGGAAAGGGACGATAAACTGGGTGGACAGTTTGCGAGACCACCCGGCGGGGCAGAACCCGGGGAAAGCCATACCTTCTGCCCGATACGATACCGGGGAGCCGGGTTCCGATGGCGATCCGCTTGTCGTCGATACCTGGAGGTGGTCTTGAGGAGGGCCAACCGGGCTCTCCTCCAGGTACGACGACAGTGACGGACAAACATCTGGGCAGAAAGTATGTTGACCTCCTCTTCCTGCTCAGGAAAGAGTGGGGGCTGATACCCCAGGGAACACTCAAAAGAACACTCTGCCGGTGGCAGAGCAAGGAAGGGTGTTGCGGGCATATTCGACCCACACAAGCTGCTGGCTCCAGGTGGTGGGGTTGGTTGAGACCAGGCAGCGCAGGGTGGTCTTGAGGTCCTTGTTTGCTCGCTCCATCTGGCCATTGGACTGGGGGTCGAACCCGGAGGACAGGCTGGCCGACGACCAAATGAGGGTGCAGAACGCCTTCCAGAACTGGGACGATAACTGAGGACCCCTGTCGGAGACCATGTCCATGGGCAGTGCATGGATCCGGAATACGAGCTGCACCATGAGCTGGGCCGTTTATTTGGCAGAGGGTAGTTTGGGGAGAGGAATGAAGTGGGCGGCTTGGGAGAAGCAATCCACCACGGTCAGGATAGCGGTGTTGCCATCAGACGGGAGAAGACCCGTGACAAAGTCCAGGCAGATGTGAGGCCAGAGACGGTGGGGGACAGGCAGATGTTGGAGGAGACCAGCCGGAGCTTGCTGAAGTGCCTTGTTCTATGCACAAACTGTGCAAGCGGACACAAATGCGGACACCAAAAGCACTGTTACTCAAAGGCCAGGTTCCGACGGGCGCCCGAACGAACATCCGGTTATCAGGGCCCCCCCGGGGTTTGGCTGGGAACGCTGTTTCTCACAGACCTGCTTCCCTATTCCCCAGATGAGTGCCGTCGCCTGGCATGAGGTGGGAAGGATGATCTTGGGTTCCGGGGTAATAGTCGTGGGGCTATAGCAGCGGGACAGTGCATCCTGCTTGACATTCTTGGATCCCGGTAGGTACGAGAGGGAGAAGTTGAACCGTGAAGCCCACCTGGCTTTCCTGAAGTTGAGGCGCTTGGCGGTGTGGAGATATTCAGTTTCTTGTGGTTCCTCCACACGATGAATGGATGTTCCGCTCCCTCCAGCCAGTGCCTCCATTCCTCCAACGCCATCTTCACCGCGTGAAGCTCCCGATTCCACACTTCGTAGTTCCTTTCCTTGGCGTTGAGGCGATGGGAGAAGAAGTCACAGGGATGTAGATTGAGGTCTAGGGAAAAACGCTGGGACAGGACAGCCCCCACTCTGACGTCTGAAGCATCCGCCTCTACCACGAACTGACGAGATCGGTCCAGATGAACGGCGGAGAGATCCAGCGCACCTTCCGAGCCCCCAGGAAGACGTAACAGGTAAGGTTGTGCTGACTTTAGGCAATGGGCGTGGCAGAACGGGCTCCAGCCCATGATGGCACCAGTAGACCAGTTATTGAGGGGATTGTGTCGTTGGAGCCAGGAGAATCTCAATACCACCGGAATCAGAGGGGACTTGATGAGCAGGAACTGGATAGCCTCGCTGTGGTTCCCTGACACCCGTATGTGGATGGGAGTGGTGTTGTGGGTGACTCTGCCTATAGAGCTCCTGTCCAGCGCTCTAACGTCCATGGGAATGGAGAGGGGCTGAGTGGGGATGTTCAGCTCACCAGGGTAGCGTCCAAAAAACTCTTGTCTGCCCCAGAGTCAATGAGGACCCGGAGAGATTTGGACTGGTCCCCCACAGCGGAATGGCATGAAAAGAAAAGGGATGCGAGCAGGGGAAGCCGGAACGTTCTCCATATGGCCCACCAGAGTCCTTGCTCCTACCAGAGAGCCTGGCTACTTTAGAAAACAAGAGGACACGAGCTGACAGGACAAACGCTAGTAAGCTTGACAAACAAGACGAACTGTACTGACTAGTCAAAGATTTTATTCTCCCTTTCCATTTTTAAATCATTCCTTTTTATCTAATTCGGAGTGCTATGTTGATGACTCACCGCCAAGGATAGGTCTTTATGCAAATAAATAAAAAGGACCTCTGCCATTCAGTGTTTTGATCATGGCAGATGTCATGCAAGCCCTTGATGAAAAGGCATCTCGCAAAGTGCAGGTAATGTATCCGATTTCTGGAAGTGTGAAATGGGTTGGAGATTACATGTTGTCATCAACTGTCACTCAAGTGAAGAGCAAGGCCGGTAATTTACAAAATGTTGCATTTACCACTTTGTCATCCTATAATTTGCATTCATTTCCTCTCCTTCGTTTGTTTTTCCTCTGCACAGATACGATTAACCATGTATATCTGACCTAGACAGTCATTGAATATACCTCCTGATTCATACACTTTTTGTGCATTGTTCTTCGGCGCCCTAGATGATTTAGAGTTCCATGCCAGTTCCCTACCAGTTCCAAGGGTGAAGCATGAACCCTGTTGCCCTTGGAGACAGCATTGTTGTCTTGTTGTGTCTGGTTCTGCTTGGCTCTGACCAAACACCGTGACAAACACACAATCAGCCCACACACGCACAGGCACGCACGCACCATGCAGGCACGCATAAGCGTGCACACACACACACACACACCCATTTTCATAACTGCACTGGGAACAAATTAAATATGAACATGTTGTGTTGACCATGTTGTGTTGTTATGATTCTGCTATGATGCATTAATGTGTGTGTTACCTATGTTACATAACAGCCCTTGGCTCCACTTGTCTCCTGGTTTAATAAAAAAAAAAAAATCTGTAAGCTCAAGCTGGTGAATATTCAACAGGGATATATTGAAGGCTCTGTATGTGAAAATATATGAGATATACCGGTGGTGGTGTTGACTGACTGGCAGGCTCCTCCCAACGTCTTCTGGGCCGGGCCCAAATCCCTTCTGATCGCCTGGCTCCTCTGCCTGCCTTCAGCAGAACAATTAAAAACCCACCTGACAATACCTCTGTCTCCTCGGTCTCCTCTGTCTCCAAGACAGCTGTCACCAAGGCAGACATGGACCAGTTGATTTATTTCTCTACCCTTAACAAATGAATATTCTCAAAATGCTGTTATTTTTATTTCATGTCATTTTTCTCTCACTCGCCTGGGAAGAAACTTCATTTTTTTTGGTGTTAAATTAGCAGATGTTTGGATACGATATCATTCAAACTCTTTAGTGAGAGACGTTTGAGATGATATGCTGTCTCTGCTATTGCGTCTAGTATTAGACCCATCTAACAGTGTGTACTGTTTCCAAACTGTTATCATCTCAAAAATGTCATATTTTTTATGGTATCAATATCCTTAATTGATGTCAACCCTGGTAAAACGTTTGTGATAATTGAGAATTGCTACCTACGTTTGTATAAATCAGAAGCAACACAGTCATTATATTAGATTGCAGCTACATTATGACAATGCATTAGGTTTATGGTCTTCAGTCCTCAGCTACACCATAAACCACAGCTCTATTCCTGAGAGTGGGCGTATGTAGATTAATCAGCTAATGTTGGCAATGTAATAGACAACAATATTTAATCAGGTGACAGCACAGGACAGGACGCTAGCGCGACACACTAATCCTTCACACACGCACACCGCCTGCCTATAGGAATCAGACGGGGAATGCCGCCCATCAATTCTGTTAAGCGTTGGAGAAGAGGCGGTCAAGAGAGACACGGTCAACTACTGTCACGACCTTTCACCTTAAGCTGCTCCGTGTTGTTGAGGGCGTGGTGTGTGTGTGTGTGTGTGTGTGTGTGTGTGTGTGTGGGGGGGGGGGTTGGTGAGTGGGCGGCAGATAAGTGGTTGCCTGTCAGAGCATCTGGTGTAGAGGTATGAGCCATGGCCTCCATAATGGCCTCCATAATGTCACCTATTAGAGAGAGAGTGAGAGAGAGAGAGGGAGGGGGGGTAAACTGACTACTGCACAGTACTAAGACAGTCAGGGAGTTGTGGATAAGGGAACTAGATCTCGCATGGCTACCAATCAGATATACAGGTGAAGGAGTGTATGTACTGGATGAAGACACTGAGACAGCTTGGCGTTATCCTTCCCTCTCTCTCTTTCCCCTGCAGTGTTCTCTCTCCTTCAAAGTCCCTCTCTGTAACACATGCACACACACACACACACACACACACACACACACACACACACACACACACACACACACACACACACACACACACACACACACACACACACACACACACACACACACACACACACACACACACACACACACACACACACACACACACACACACAAACACACACACACACACACACACACACACACACACACACACACACACACACACACACACACACACACACACACACACACACACACACACACACACACACACACACACACACACACACACACACACACACACCTACGAAGCACCCTTTCCACCCTCGCCCTCACTCTTTTCCTATCTTTTATCCTTCTCCTTTCCTCTCTCGCTGCTCGTCTCCCTGGCTGAATTCCCTGAGGCACACACAGAACCTTTGTTACTTAGGTGAGCAACAGCACTCCTCCAGGAGATCTAAGCCTTTACAATCCAATCAGACATTTCTCAAGCCTTCTGCCTGCCTCAAACTGGAGTGTTGGAAACTCACAGATAAAAACAGGTCATAGAAAGGGGTTCACTTCCTGTTAGGGCTGTCTTTTTTTAAACTATGATATTTTTCACATGAATTGTTGTTGTCATATTTACCCATGTAGGTCTACACATCATTTACACAATGTTGGTACAGATTCATGCAATGTGTCTCTCATCCGTACTAATTCATGTAGAATAATAGCTACTTCCTTGTCTTTGCTTTGATTAACAAAGCAGTTGCTGTTTAAGGGCTGTAGAGGCCACATAGCTAGAATTGCTATTTATATTCTATAGAATATTCTATTTATGTTTGGGTTCATGTCGATTACATCATGTATATGTTGTTCAGGACCAAGGACAGCTCACACAGTGCTTTCTCTTGGGTGTTTACATGGTACTATAACTTCAGCAAGATTAACTGCAGCAGGAACGTCACAGTAGTCAACCTAACAATATTACAGTAACAGTATGCTTCATTGAGGCCCATATCTGATACTTACTAGAAATATACAGTAGAAAGTGTTATATTTTATTTCTATTTGTAACGTACTGGGTGTAGTGGGTGAGAAGTCAGGCTTAGGAAGCAGAGAGTTCAAGGTGGTGCTATATTTAATGCACAAAACGGTAAACATACGCCAACCCCACAAAACAAATGCCCCAAACACGGGGACTTAAACAGTCCAGCAAAACCCACGAAATGGGAAACACGTAAACCACAGACGTGCACACAAGTTACACAAAACTATCCCGCACAAAGAGCAAGCGGGCCTACTAGTAAATAAAGCCTGACTAATCAGCCTAAAACACAAACTGGTGAAACCAATAAACAGAAAGGGGAAAACGGATCAGTGGCAGCTAGTAGGCCGGTGACGACGACCGCCGAGCGCGACCCGAACAGGAAGAGGAGCCACCTTCGGTAGGAGTTGTGACACTATTCTTCCGTGAGCAAAAGGCAGAGAGAAGTCTGTGATAACCACCTATGGAAGAATAGTGGACCTGCATGGAACTCCAGGAATATACAGCATCCGTCTCAGTTGGTTGATGTTCCAGCAGCCTACCTCTACTTATCACTACTTATTACAGTTCAGTGGTGTCTGATTTCATTAGGTCTGTGGTGGGCCATATTTCCATGAAATAGTGGAGACTGGAGCTGGGAGGGGGTTTTGGCAGTGCTACTTCACCGCTCAGCCAACAGACGCTCTCCCTGTGTGTCCGTCTGGAGCCTCACACACACACACACACACACACACACACACACACACACACACACACACACACACACACACACACACACACACACACACACACACACACACACACACACACACACACACACACACACACACACACACACACACACACACACACACACACACACACACACACACACACACACAGTCTGCCAAGAAGAGGAGTCTATATCATCCGTTGCCTTCAGTGTTTGTGTGTGTGTGTGTATTCGTGTTGTGAGATTGATATGAGCAGTTTGCCAAGGAGCCTAACTCCTAATATGTTAAGATAGTCATCAAATGTCATGTGTATGCCTGAGTGTGTATGCCTGAGTGTGTATGCCTGAGTGTTCGCTTGTGTCTGTGTGCCTGCGTGTGTCTACATGTCTATGCACGTGTGTGTGTGTTTGTGTGTGTGTGTGCATATGCAAATGCACGTCCTACATCCATGTGTGTAATTAAAAGCCGAGCCGGGCTCAGTCTCTCAGGCAGTTTTCAGCTGCGACCCCTGACCTGGGAGAGACAGGGGGGGTCGGAGAGCGCCGAGTAGATGAACTGACACACCAGGCTTCAAACACATGCCAGGCAGGCAGGTAGAGAGGCAGACAGCTTAACTGACTGATAACACTGCAGAGATTACATCTGTGAGAACGAGTGCATTACAAACAGCCGTTCTCCCTTCCCGATGATACTCTGAGTGAAATGTGGTTATGTGGGTCTGGATCCTCTTGAGTGATATTTCTGAAACGTTTTCCCTGATATGCATGAGGCTCCTCGGTGACACCTTGTTTACTTCTAGATTAAATAGCTTTTTAAAGCATTATTGACACTGCTGCTCTCTGTGGATGTCAGCATTGTATGTTTTACTCTAACACACTCCACTCTACCTCCATTCACAGTACTAGACATGCAGCGCATTATAGGGGAGAGAGAGAGAGAGATACAGCCGTGCCTTGAAATCGACGCTTGCGGCATGACAAACACAGGCTACCCTGCAGGCGTTGCAGTGTGTTGGAGGATGAAATCTAACACAGGGCCGTGCAGCGGAGGTGATGTCCACCTGCCCTGCTGCCGTGCCAATGTAGCTGTAGCATCAGAGAGCTCTGCCTTGTTAGCGTTGTGACAGGGCCTTTGTAACACCGCCACCTGTGGCTTACTCCGTCTGCAGCACGGTCAAAAAGACCCAGAAAGAGAGGGTGGGTATTACACAGAGATGTTCAGGGTCTACAAAGCACAAAACAAACTGGCCTGGTTTGTACAGTCATCTGTCTCAGCCCGAACAGAACAGTGTTGCTGTGCTCTGAATAGGCTACATGTGGGAGTGAGATGGAACAACAGAACAGGAAATAAAGGGGAATAGTTTGAAAATAAATGATCAAATGGAAGACAGGAGAACACAACATGATGAGGTGGATGGGGAGAGGTTTGGAATCCAAACATTTTTGGAGATGACAGTTGATGTTCAAATGTCCTTACGTGGCTGGCACAGATCTTAAGTTCTAGGCCGCGACAGTTCCAGGCTACAATATACCTAGGAAAGTGTCCAAACTTCCTTAGGTACAGCCTACATGGAGCCTTTAAAAAAAATGCCATAAACATGTAGCTAAAGTGCCTCTGTTCTAGTGAGGATTCGAATGATTAACTTTGATCGCCCAGTCTCAGTCATACTGTAATGATCATGGCAGAGCTCACGATCCACTCCATGTAAAAAAAAGATAGTTGGATAGTTGGATTACCATAGCCTTGAGCGGACATCTCATTTTTACAAGCCTTAAAGTCCTTAAAGCACATGAAGTCAAATTCACATGGACTACGTTTCAACTGTTGTTCAAACATTATATGAACATTATATCTATGAAGATTACTGTCAGTGTGCAGTGGAATGGTATCTTATGCCTTAGTGGATATGGAGATGAACAACCAATTGCATCTCATCTTGTCTGTCAAACAGATTGGATTGCAGATGTAATGCCAAGTCAGTCTTACATTTGTTACTATGTCACTTTCACAAAACCCAAAATCAACCAACCAATCAACCAACCCAGCACTAGCTTGAGCTCCCACCCTGCCAACCTGAAATGACTCCTCAGTATTGCTCTGTTTCCCTGTGTGGTCTCATTAGTATGAATCTCTTGGTTTAATTCATCAGTAACAGAGTGCTTGATTCATATATTATTTCGACAGAGTGGTTGATTAGAGCGCTGTTCCCTTTAGCCCGTTTAAACTTATTTTAATGGCTGTTGCATGCTCGTCAGGCAAAGAGAGACAGAGAGAGCCAGATAGAGTGTTTTTGTGTGTGTGCTTGTCAGCAAGGAGCAGGAGAGGAGAGCACTCCACACTCCCTAAGAGGGCTATGATTACAACCACGCCACGTTTAGAGGGTCAGCAGTAATGTGTTGCTAAATGAAGTGTGTCCTCAAACACTGCAGCTGCTGTTGTGTTGCTGTTGTGTTTTATAAGGTCATACGATTGTGTAGTTCTCTGTAGACTGGGTCAGATTTATATTATGGTGTGTTGTTGTGTTTTATAAGTTCAGAATGTTGTGTAGTTTCTCTGTAGACTGGGCCAGATTTACATTAGGATGTGTTGTTGTGTTTATAAGTTCAGACTGTTGTGTAGTTTCTCTGTAGACTGGGTCAGATTTATATTATGGTGTGTTGTTGTGTTTAATAAGGTCAGAATGTTGTGTAGTTTCTCTGTAGACTGGGTCAGATTTATTTTATGATGTGTTGTTGTGTTTTTTAAGGTCAGAATGTTGTGTAGTTTCTCTGTAGACTGGGTCCGATTTATATTATGGTGTGTTGTTTTTGTGTTTTAAAAGGACAGAATGTTGTGTCGTTTCTCTGTAGACTGGGTCAGATTTATATTATGGTGTGTTGTTTTTGTGTTTTAAAAGGTCAGAATGTTGTGTAGTTTCTCTGTAGACTGGGTCAGATTTATTTTATGATGTGTTGTTGTGTTTTTTAAGGTCAGAATGTTGTGTAGTTTCTCTGTAGACTGGGTCAGATTTATATTATGGTGTGTTGTTGTGTTTAATAAGGTTAGAATGTTGTGTAGTTTCTCTGTAGACTGGGTCAGATTTATTTTATGATGTGTTGTTGTGTTTTTTAAGGTCAGAATGTTGTGTAGTTTCTCTGTAGACTGGGTCCGATTTATATTATGGTGTGTTGTTTTTGTGTTTTAAAAGGACAGAATGTTGTGTCGTTTCTCTGTAGACTGGGTCAGATTTATATTATGGTGTGTTGTTTTTGTGTTTTAAAAGGTCAGAATGTTGTGTAGTTTCTCTGTAGACTGGGTCAGATTTATTTTATGATGTGTTTTTGTGTTTTAAAAGGGCAGAATGTTGTGTAGTTTCTCTGTAGACTGGGTCAGATTTATATTATGATGTGTTGTTGTTGTGTTTTATAAGGTCAGAATGTTGTGTAGTTTCTCTGTAGACTGGGTCAGATTTATATTATGATGTGTTGTTGTTGTGTTTTATAAGGTCAGAATGTTGTGTAGTTTCTCTGTAGACTGGGTCAGATTTATTTCATGATGTGTTGTTGTGTTTTTTAAGGTCAGAATGTTGTGTAGTTTCTCTGTAGACTGGGTCCGTTTTATTTCATGATGTGTTGTTGTGTTTTAAAAGGGCAGAATGTTGTGTAGTTTCTCTGTAGACTGGGTCAGATTGATATTATGATGTGTTGTTGTTGTGTTTTATAAGGTCAGAATGTTGTGTAGTTTCTCTGTAGACTGGGTCAGATTTATATTATGATGTGTTGTTGTTGTGTTTTATAAGGTCAGAATGTTGTGTAGTTTCTCTGTAGACTGGGTCAGATTTATTTTATGATGTGTTTTTGTGTTTTAAAAGGGCAGAATGTTGTGTAGTTTCTCTGTAGACTGCGTCAGATTTATATTATGGTGTGTTGTTTTTGTGTTTTAAAAGGACAGAATGTTGTGTCGTTTCTCTGTAGACTGGGTCAGATTTATATTATGGTGTGTTGTTTTTGTGTTTTAAAAGGACAGAATGTTGTGTCGTTTCTCTGTAGACTGGGTCAGATTTATATTATGATGTGTTGTTGTGTTTAATAAGGTCAGAATGTTGTGTCGTTTCTCTGTAGACTGGGTCAGATTTATATTATAATGTGTTGTTGTGTTTAATAAGGTCAGAATGTTGTGTCGTTTCTCTGTAGACTGGGTCAGAGTTATATTATGGTGTGTTGTTTTTGTGTTTTAAAAGGACAGAATGTTGTGTCGTTTCTCTGTAGACTGGGTCAGATTTATATTATGATGTGTTGTTGTGTTTAATAAGGTCAGAATGTTGTGTCGTTTCTCTGTAGAATGGGTCAGATTTATATTATAATGCGTTGTTGTGTTTAATAAGTTCACAATGTTGTGTAGTTTCTCTGTAGACTGGGTCAGATTTATATTATGATGTGTTGTTGTTGTGTTTTATAAGGTCAGAATGTTGTGTAGTTTCTCTGTAGACTGGGTCAGATTTATATTATGATGTGTTGTTGTTGTGTTTTATAAGGTCAGAATGTTGTGTAGTTTCTCTGTAGACTGGGTCCGTTTTATTTCATGATGTGTTGTTGTGTTTTAAAAGGGCAGAATGTTGTGTAGTTTCTCTGTAGACTGGGTCAGATTGATATTATGATGTGTTGTTGTTGTGTTTTATAAGGTCAGAATGTTGTGTAGTTTCTCTGTAGACTGGGTCAGATTTATTTTATGATGTGTTTTTGTGTTTTAAAAGGGCAGAATTTGTGTATTTCTCTGTATGATGTGTTTGTTGTGTTTTAAAAGGGCAGAATGTTGTGTAGTTTCTCTGTAGACTGGGTCAGATTTATATTATGATGTGTTGTTGTTGTGTTTTATAAGGTCAGAATGTTGTGTCGTTTCTCTGTAGACTGGGTCAGATTTATATTATGATGTGTTGTTGTTGTGTTTTATAAGGTCAGAATGTTGTGTAGTTTCTCTGTAGACTGTTGGTCAGATTTATATTATAATGTGTTTTGTGTTTAATAAGGTCAGAATGTTGTGTCGTTTCTCTGTAGACTGGGTCAGATTTATATTATGGTGTGTTGTTTTTGTGTTTTAAAAGGACAGAATGTTGTGTCGTTTCTCTGTAGACTGGGTCAGATTTATATTATGATGTGTTGTTGTTGTGTTTTATAAGGTCAGAATGTTGTGTCGTTTCTCTGTAGAATGGGTCAGATTTATATTATAATGCGTTGTTGTGTTTAATAAGTTCACAATGTTGTGTAGTTTATGTTTATATTATGATGTGTTGTTGTTGTGTTTTATAAGGTCAGAATGTTGTGTAGTTTCTCTGTAGACTGGGTCAGATTTATATTATGATGTGTTGTTGTTGTGTTTTATAAGGTCAGAATGTTGTGTAGTTTCTCTGTAGACTGGGTCAGATTTATATTATGATGTGTTGTTTTTGTGTTTTAAAAGGACAGAATGTTGTGTAGTTTCTCTGTAGACTGGGTCAGATTTATATTATGATGTGTTGTTGTTGTGTTTTATAAGGTCAGAATGTTGTGTAGTTTCTCTGTAGACTGGGTCAGATTTATTTTATGATGTGTTTTTGTGTTTTAAAAGGGCAGAATGTTGTGTAGTTTCTCTGTAGACTGCGTCAGATTTATATTATGGTGTGTTGTTTTTGTGTTTTAAAAGGACAGAATGTTGTGTCGTTTCTCTGTAGACTGGGTCAGATTTATATTATGATGTGTTGTTGTTGTGTTTTATAAGGTCAGAATGTTGTGTAGTTTCTCTGTAGACTGGGTCAGATTTATATTATGATGTGTTGTTGTTGTGTTTTATAAGGTCAGAATGTTGTGTAGTTTCTCTGTAGACTGGGTCAGATTTATATTATGATGTGTTGTTGTTGTGTTTTATAAGGTCAGAATGTTGTGTAGTTTCTCTGTAGACTGGGTCAGATTTATATTATGATGTGTTGTTGTTGTGTTTTATAAGGTCAGAATGTTGTGTAGTTTCTCTGTAGACTGGGTCAGATTTATATTATGATGTGTTGTTGTTGTGTTTTATAAGGTCAGAATGTTGTGTAGTTTCTCTGTAGACTGGGTCAGATTTATATTATGATGTGTTGTTGTTGTGTTTTATAAGGTCAGAATGTTGTGTAGTTTCTCTGTAGACTGGGTCAGATTTATATTTTCATGTGTTGTTGATGGATTCAATGCGCTGCAGTAACTACTTCTGGCCTGGGACACAAGGATTTTTCAATTTGTAGTGACTCTTGAACTTGACTCTTTCAGAAGATGTTTAAAATGCCGAAGGTCAGGGTAACACATTGAACTGCGTCTTAGTATAACTTAGAAATGAACAATTGTCAACTCAACTCAAAGATGTGGGAGCTATAGAGTACCAGAAGCCTTTTATGTAGAGTCAGCATCTCAGAGACTATCTGAGTCAAGCAATATCAACAAAATGGCAGACGGTGTATGTGTCTGTGTGTATGTGTGTGTGTGTGTGTGTGTGTGTATGTGTGTGTGTGTGTGTGTGTGTGTATGTGTTTGTGTGTCTTTTTGTTTGTTTTTCCAGTTGTGACATGATTTTTTATTGCTGTGTATAATGTATGTGCCTTGCTTGGGAAGTGGGTCTGTGTGTGTGTGTGTGTGTGTGTGTGTGTTGCCCTCTTCTTTGTGATTCCAATTGTGCCAGTGTCGTGATCCTGCGAGCCTTGGAGAGGAAAAAGGACTGAGCTCTTTTTCCCCAGAGTCATCTGTCAATCATTCTCTTAGATTCAATGGTAAAAAGAAGAAAAAGAAGCTTAACCCTCCCAGTAGAATGTCTGAAGAGACCTTCAGTGATCCCACAGACAGACAGAAGTGGCACGAGCTGAATTTAAAGTATCAATCAAAGCAGTTAAATAAGCAGACTGGGAATGTCTGCTCTACCCTACGTTTACGACCCTATTGATTTGAATCATTCTAAAAAGTTGCCCTTGCCTTTGGTTGCGGTTTCAAAATGTCTGAATGCTGAAGACATCGCCGACATCGCCGACACATTGCATCAGAAAATAGGATTGTTATGAATCACTACAGATGTTCACCCCCCACCCCCACCCCCCGTGCCTCCAAGATAATTATTCTGTGCTAAATTTACCTCTTGCTGGATACAGAGGGACGAGTCGTAGACCAGTCATTAATTACAGTAGATTCTTCCATGTATTTATGTGGCCTCCAACTGCTAATTAGGTTGAAGTGTTTGACAGGTCGGGCTTGATTTAATCAGCCATGTGTAGAACTGTCCACACACGGTGTGTGTGTGTGTGTGTGTGTGTGTGTGTGTGTGTGTGTGTGTGTGTGCGTGCGTGCGTGCGTGCGTGCGTGCGTGCGTGCGTGTGTGTGTGTGTGAATGTGTGAGTGTGCCTGCATGTGTGTGTGCACCTGTTTGATGTGTACTGTCCATGTTAATGTGAGATCTGATGGCTCCTATATGTCAATAAGGGCCTGGGTCTGGCTGGGTCTCCACACCAAAGGACAGTTGCCAAACAGTAGCCTAATGAGACAGCCTACTCCGTATAATGAATGAGTACAGTCATTTATATATACAGTGATATATATGTATGATTGACGTCCATATACATAGTGATATTTTCACAGTAATGTATGGACAGTGATATATTTTTTAAAAATTTTATTTCACCTTTATTTAACCAGGTAGGCAAGTTGAGAACAAGTTCTCATTTACAATTGCGACCTGGCCAAGATAAAGCAAAGCAGTTCGACAGATACAATGACACAGAGTTACACATGGAGTAAAACAAACAATAATACAGTATAAATAAGTCTATATACAATGTGAGCAAATGAGGTGAGAAGGGAGGTAAAGGCAAAAAAGGCCATGGTGGCAAAGTAAATACAATATAGCAAGTAAAACACTGGAATGGTAGTTTTGCAATGGAAGAATGTGCAAAGTAGAAATAAAAATAATGGGGTGCAAAGGAGCAAAATAAATATATAACTTAAATACAGTTGGGAAAGAGGTAGTTGTTTGGGCTAAATTATAGGTGGGCTATGTACAGGTGCAGTAATCTGTGAGCTGCTCTGACAGTTGGTGCTTAAAGCTAGTGAGGGAGATAAGTGTTTCCAGTTTCAGAGATTATGAATGATAGGGGTTTACATATTGATTGTTTAATTCATATTATTAATGTCCATGTACAAGGACAGAATAGCTACACACACACACATGCACACACACACACACACACACACACACACACATGTTTTATGAACTGAACACAAGGACACTGTAAATATGTGTTGTCCTTGAAAGCCGATGCCTCGGGTGACGTTGACCGTCAGGTGAGCAGCTCGCGGAAACATTTTATTGGGGAATCAGATGTATTCATGTAATTCAAGTGTTGCAGTAGCAGGACCCAGACTCACTTAACTCAGCCTGATCTGCCATACAGTTACTGTAACATGATCTCAACCTGGACCCTGGCAGGCAGGGTATTGTACTTGGAGAGGGTAGTCTGTCTGTCGTTCTGTCTGCCTGTCTGTCTGCCTGTCTGCCTGTCTGCCTGTCTGCCTGTCTGCCTGTCTGTCTGTCTGTCTGTCTGTCTGTCTGTCTGTCTGTCTGTCTGTCTGTCTGTCTGTCTGTCTGTCTGTCTGTCTGTCTGTGTCTGTCTGCCTGTCTGTCTGTCTGCCTGTCTGTCTGCCTGTCTGCCTGTCTGTCTGTCTGTCTGTCTGTCTGTCTGTCTGTCTGTCTGTCTGCCTGCCTGTCTGCCTGCCTGTCTGTCTGTCTGTCTGCCTGTCTGTCTGCTGTCTGTCTGTCTGTCTGTCTGTCTGTCTGTCTGTCTGCCTGCCTGTCTGCCTGCCTGCCTGTCTGCCTGCCTGCGTGCCTGTCTGTCTGTCCGTCCGTCCGTCCGACCGTCCGCCCGCCCGCCCGCCCGCCCGCCTCTCTCTCTCTCTCTCTCTCTCTCTCTCTCTCTCTCTCTCTCTCTCTCTCTCTCTCTCTCTCTCACCATCTTTCATTATGAATATACTTTATACTGAATATACTGAATATGCTGTGTGTTAATTCCCACTGAATATACTGTGTGTTAATTCCCACAGTCCTGTCCTCTTATGGCCCAGGTCGGGGCTTTCATTGGTAATAACACTGAAACCTGTACGGTCATGTGTATGTGTGTGCCTGCATGTCACAGGGTTGGGTTATCAGCTTGGTCAAGGTGACAGAGAGTCACGTCTGTCTGGGAGGCTTATACAGGATGTAGGGTTATTATATTACACCTTACCAAAAGAGAGAGAGAAGGAGAAAGAAAGAAGGAGAGCGATTGAGAGAGAGCGACAATGAGGGAGAGAAAAAGAGAAGGATGTAAGTGTAGTCTCTCAAGTCAGTGTCAAATCACCAGGGATGTATCTGAGAAGAGAGCCTAGGAACGAGATCTTGCTGCAAACCAGCCTTTTTCATATAGGCTGTGTTGCACAATGAATGTAGACTTCCGGCTATTGAGTCACTTATCATGTTGTTAGCCCAGTTTGATTCTGCTACTGTAGCTATTAGGATGCTGTTTGAATGTCAGTTCCATAATTGACTGTAGTGAGGACGGTGGAGTTTCTTAATGGTTCACTCATAGTGGTCCAGAGTTACCTCCGATAATGGTGTGTCGTATAATGATGTCTGGATGACGCTGGCCTCGCCAGGTCTCAATATACGATATACTTCTCTCAGTTCAAAAGTGAACCTCATTAGCTGAATGTTAAGATTTGTTTATCTTTGATTTGTGGAACAGTGTAGAAGTGCTTTAATGTCTAATGTCTGCAAACTTCCTCTTACCAAGACATAAACACACAAGTGACTTTTATATCATTGAACTGGATAAATAATGATGACTGTGTTTTTCCACGGGTGGAGAATCTTTCTGATCCTAAAGAGAGGAGGGAGACCATCCTTCTGGGACCTCGGGGTTGAGACAGGCGTTCCCTGTTACTATTAAAGTACTCAGAGCAGGAAGAATCATTTAATAGGATCTCTGTGTAAATGTGTCATTTTACTTTGAAGATGTGTTACCTTTTGGCGTGGCATTAAAACAACCAGTCATGGTGTTTTCATACGATTGTCAAAGAAAATCACTTCAATAGGCACCTGTAAGTGTGGCCACCTGCGCACGTTCATTCAGTCTAAAATCATTCCAGCATCAATACTGTGCACCCGCCGTTTAATGAATGGAAAGTGACATCTGTTATAACAATCTGGAATAAAGTCTAAGGAATGCATGACGTTCAGTGATTGTCATTCATGAGGCCCACACGTGTAAATGGAATTGGTGCGTCCACTGCTGTCCGTGCACGTCTCGGCCTCGGCCAATCATCTTCCTACGACTGACGTGCAACAATGATAAATAATGTTGTAATTCCTTACTTATTGTGATAGGCTCATGTTTTACCGGCACGGCGTACCCTCACTATTTATTTTGCCAGTACTCCAAACCGGACCGTACCGGATGACTCCCCCCCCCCGACTGTTTTTGCTAACCAAGCATACCTTAGGGTGACTTAGACTTCTTTGCTGAACTGAAAGGCATTGGCTCTGGGTCTCTGAGAACTGTTGAGACCCTGTTCAGGTCAGACTAAAGCCTACTTTTACCACACAATGCCTGGGACTGCCTGGCACGGACAACAGCAAGCAACAGCGAGGATGGCACAACTATACCTACTTTAACTGGACTTGTAATGCATAGCGCTTTTATGTTGCCCTATTTTACAGCGATGCAATTCAGTAGTTGTAGTTGAAATATGGACACCAATGTTGTATTTACGAAGTCATTCTGTCGTGTTGCAAGCAGTGGGGAAACTATTTGTTTGATGTGCTGTTGATGTGCTGTTGTAGTTTCAAACTTAAATGAAACATGTTGAGCTTCGTTGTCTGAGGACATTTTATTTGGACTTGTAGTTTGAAAAATTTACTTTAAAGTTGATTCTTACCATCATACCAATATAATAAAGTTTTCATAAAAGGGGGATTTTTATGCCCTTTTATGCTCTTAGAAAACTTTATTTTGAACATTTACCACAACAACCTACCTGGGAGAGCGAGATATGTAGGTAGGTAGATAGGTAGGTAGGTAGGTAGGTAGGTAGGTAGGTAGGTAGGTAGGTAGGTAGGTAGGTAGGTAGGTAGGTAGGTAGGTAGGTAGGTAGGTAGGTAGGTAGGTAGATAGATAGATAGATAGATAGATAGATAGATAGATAGATAGATAGATAGATAGATAGATAGATAGATAGATAGATAGATAGATAGATAGATAGATAGATAGATAGATAGATAGATACCCTTGTCATTACAGGTGTGTATCTGTGTATTATCACATCTCAATAATTCATACTACATCTCAGTATTATTTATAATACATCACCTGTCTGTTTAATGTTGAATGGAGATATACACTGAATGCACAAAACATTAGGAACACCTGCTCTTTCCATGACATAGACTGACCAGGTGAATGCTATGATCCCTTATTGATGTTACATCGACTTCAATCAGTGTACATGAAGGGGAGGAGAAAGGAGAGGTTAAAGAAGGATTTGTAAGCCTTGAGACAATTGAGACATGGATTGTACAGGTATATGTGTGCCATTCAGAGGGTGAATGGGCAAGACAAAAGTCCCTCTAAGTCCCTTTAAACGGGGTATGGTAGTAGGTGCCAGGTGCACCGGTTTGAGTGTGCCAAGAACTGTAACACTGCTGGCTTTTTAGTCCACCACTCAAAAGGAGGCTGACATTCATTATGCAGAGCAACAGACGGGCTTCAGTTTGTCAACTGACAGTCCAGTACAACATTGGTGAAAACAACATGAGTTCATCCATCCATCATGCCGCATGTCGGCATTGCAGGCTGGGGCTGGTGGTGATGGTGCGGGTAGTATGTTTTCATGGTAAAAGTGGAGGAACGTTTGAATGCCAATCAGGTGCATCCCTTCCTGGCAGCAGTGAATTCATCTGCGAATGGATTTCTTCAGCAGGTTAATGCCCCATGCCGCAAAGATAGGCTTGTCCAGGAGTGGTTCCACGAACATGACAGTGAATTCAGCTTCCTGCGGTGGCCTGCCCTGTCACCACATCTCAATCCAATTGAGCGTCTGTTGAATGAGATGGAACAAGATATTCGGAGTAGAGGTCCACTACCAGCCAACTTGACACAACTATTGGAGGATTGGAGTCAACATGGGCGCTTTCGACACCTTGTAGAGTCCATGTGCTCCAACGAATTGAGGCTGTTCTGGGGGGGAGGTGTTCTTCGTGTTTTTCCCACTCAGTGTAGATGAAATATGATACTGTGGTTAAAATGTGTTGAAAGTATCACCTCGCACCTGAGAAACATCTACCATCTCTTAAAGTAAGAGCTATATCTATTGTCATGCCTCCCATCCATAATATCACAAGTGCACCCTGTAGAGCTCTCAATGACATATCAAATGTAATAGAATATAAAATTGTTTTTATATCCTACGAATGCGTTGAGGGAGGTTGCAGAGGCTTCCACGCGTTGTTTTAAGGTTCATGAATCTGCTAAATGGTCAGCTGTGGAGTGTGCTAGGTGGAACCGTGGACATTTACACATGGTCTCGCCTCATAACCCTCTCAATGGGAGAGTTCACCTGCACCGCAGCGAGGATACACAACACGCACGCACACACACACAGCAGCATTAGATCAGTATTGAATTTCCCCTCCACTGCTAGCAACAAATATTATATTTTATCAGCTCAGCTTTGAGACATCAAATCTCTCTCTCTCTCTCTCTCTCTCTCTCTCTCTCTCTCTCTCTCTCTCTCTCTCTCTCTCTCTCTCTCTCTCTCTCTCTCTCTCTCTCTCTCTCTCTCTCTCCTGCTCTCTCCCTCTCTCTCTCCTGCTCTCTCTCCTCTCTCCCTCTCTCTCTCTCTCTCTCTCCCTCTCAATTCAATTCAAGGGCTTTATTGGCAAGGGAAACATGTGTTAAGATTGCCAAAGCAAGTGAGGTAGATAATATATAAAGTGAATATATAAAGTGAAATAAACAATAAAAATTAACAGTAAACATTACACATACAGATGTTTCAAAACAATAAAGAAATTACGAATGTCGTATTACATATATACAGTGTTTTAACAATGTACAAATGGTTAAAGGACACAAGATAAAATAAATAAGCATAAATATGGGTTGTATTCTCTCTCTCTCTCTCTCTCTCTCTCTCTCTCTCTCTCTCTCTCTCTCTCTCTCTCTCTCTCTCTCTCTCTCTCTCTCTCTCTCTCTCTCTCTCTCTCCTCTCTCTCTCCTGCTCTCTCTCTCAATTCAAGGGCTTTATTGGCAAGGGAAACATGCTCTGCTCTCTCTCTCTATAAAGTGAATATATAAAGTGAAATAAACAATAAAAATTAACAGTAAACATTACACATACAGATGTTTCTCAATCTCTCCTGTCTCTCTCTCTGTTTTAACAATGTCTTAAAGGACACAAGATAAAATAAATAAGCATAAATATGGGTTGTATTCTCTCTCTCTCTCTCTCTCTCTCTCTCTCTCTCTCTCTCTCTCTCTCTCTCTCTCTCTCTCTCTCTCTCTCTCTCTCTCCTCTCTTCCCTCTCTCTCTCTCCTGCTCTCTCTCTCTCTCTCTCTCTCTCTCTCTCTCTCTCTCTCTCTCTCTCTCTCTCTCTCTCTCTCTCTCTCTCTCTCTCTCTCTCTCTCTCTCTCTCTCTCTCTCTCTCTCTCTCTCTCTCTCTCTCTCTCTCTCTCTCTCTCCACCATTTCCAAACCAAGGTGCCAGGTGTCATTGTTAGATGTTACATGGGATAATGTCTCTTGGTGTGAATGAGTAGGGCAGAATATTTGCTGTTTCTCTCTCTCTTTCATATTGACCACCATGTAGTCGTGTTGACCCCTGCCTGACCCTGAGCTGTTTGAAAGTGTAATTGTAATCCATGACAGGATTTAGCAGGGATCTATCACCTCACTGTAATCTGGGCGACAGCTTCCGATATTCACACAGCGTTGAGGTTAAACCCAAGGGTCTGTGTCAACCAGCGCCAAACGCCAAGAGAGAGACTTCACTTATGATGTTAGTATGGCCAGGAAGGAGGGACAGAGAGAGAGAGGGAGCGTGAGAGAGAGAGAAATAGAGAGGGAGGGAGGGAGGGAG
This sequence comes from Oncorhynchus gorbuscha, assembly GCF_021184085.1. Lineage (NCBI taxonomy): Eukaryota > Metazoa > Chordata > Actinopteri > Salmoniformes > Salmonidae > Oncorhynchus > Oncorhynchus gorbuscha. The sequence continues at coordinate 61,516,984 of NC_060184.1, forward strand.
ACAAGAGAGAGAGATTGAAAATGAGAGAGCATTGCTTCAAACGAGCCCATGGGCCAGTGCAGAAATCTATCCTCACACACAAGGTCTCATTAATGCAGGAGCGATAGGTTTAACCCCAACCTGGCTACTGAGGAGAAAGACTGGAAAGTTGTGATTTTTTTCCCCCTCATTCAGACAGAGGGACCTTGGCCAGATGATTTCTACTAGATGTCCTTCTGAAGGCTGTCTTACAGGACACCACCTGAAACCCTGACTGTGCCATGTGGTGGGAAGGGATTTCCTCATCTGGGCCATCTGGATTGTTTACTGATAAACTCTAGCAAACACTATAATCCATCTGTGTGTGTGTGTGTGTGTGTGTGTGTGTGTGTGTGTGTGTGTGTGTGTGTGTGTGTGTGTGTGTGTGTGTGTGTGTGTGTGTGTGTGTGTGTGTGTGTGTGTGTGTGTGTGTGTGTGTGTGTGTGTGTGTGTGTGTGTGTGTGTGTGTGTGTGTGTGCATGCATGTTCAATACTGGTGTGTGTACAGCAAAGATCACAGAGGAAAGATCATAGAGGATAAGCAAAACACAATTGTTGAATAGAATATAATTAGACACGTGAGACAAATAATCTGGGTGACTCATAAAACCTGTCATCAAAAATGATGTAAGCTGTGTTATCAGTGTTTTGTGATCAACACCATTGCAATATGTACTTTTTAAGGAATCCTTGGGCTAGACTGTTTCCTGTTACCGTTAGTGTGAAAAATAAAGAGAGAGAGCAACAGGAGGGAGGGAGCAATCTGTGATCTGGGTTACAAGTCAGAAACATCTGTCACACAAAAGGATTTGTTTGATTGGTTGGGCCCATACATCACGCCTGCCTGTCAGTGGCCACTAAATTTATATTCCCCAAGTCACATCCTTTATCAGTGATCACGTAAGGGGGAGGCCTGGGCTGTCAGGGCTCCACAGCCATATCTTATTCACTTTAACACTAGCCTCCCTCTTTGCCACCCTCCCTCGGCCATGCAGCACGGCCCAAAGCATGGGGTTGGGTTTGCTCAGTCCCGCTCTTCAATTATATACAGTATGTTCTTCTATTGAACTATATACAGTGGGGCAAAAAAGTATTTAGTCACCCACCAATTGTGCAAGTTCTCCCACTTAAAAATATGAAAGAGGCCTGTAATTTTCATCATAGGTACACTTCAAGTATGACAGACAAAATGAGATTTAAAAAAAAAATAATAATTTATTTGCAAATTATGGTGGAAAATAAGTATTTGGTCAATAACAAAAGTTTATCTCAATACTTTGTTATATACCCTTTGTTGGCAATGACAGAGGTCAAACGTTTTCTGTGAGGTTTTCACACACTGTTGCTGGTATTTTGGCCCATTCCTCCATGCAGATCTCCTCTAGAGCAGTGATGTTTTGGGGCTGTTGCTGGGCAACACGGACTTTCAACTCCCTCCAAAGATTTTCTATGGGGTTGAGATCTGGAGACTGGCTAGGCCACTCCAGGACCTTGAAATGCTTCTTACAAAGCCACTCCTTCTTTGCCCGGGCGGTGTGTTTGGGATCATTGTCATGCTGAAAGACCCAGCCATGTTTCATCTTCAATGCCCTTGCTGATGGAAGGAGGTTTTCACTCAAAATCTCACGATACATGGCCCCATTCATTCTTTCCTTTACACGGATCAGTCATCCTGGTCCCTTTTCAGAAACACAGCACCAAACCATGATGTTTCCACCCCCATGCTTCACCGTAGGTATGGTGTTCTTTGGATGCAACTCAGCATTCTTTGTCCTCCAAACACGACGAGTTGAATTTTTACCAAAAAGTTATATTTTGGTTTCATCTGACCATATGACATTCTCCCAATCTTCTTCTGGATCATCCAAATGCTCTCTAGCAAACTTCAGATGGGCCGGGACATGTACTGGTTTAAGCAGGGGGAAACGTCGGGCACTGCAAGATTTGAGTCCCTGACCGCGTAGTGTGTTACTGATGGTAGGCTTTGTCACTTTGGTTCCAGCTCTTTGCAGGACATTCACTAGGTCCCCCCGTGTGGTTCTGGGATTTTTGCTCACCGTTCTTGTGATCATTTTGACCCCACGGGGTGAGATCTTGCGTGGAGCCCCAGATCGAGGGAGATTATCAGTGGTCTTGTATGTCTTTCATTTCCTAATAATTGCTCCCACGGTTGATTTCTTCAAACCAAGCTGCTTACTTATTGCAGATTCAGTCTTCCCAGCCTGGTGCAGGTCTACAATTTTGTTTGGTCTTGGCCATAGTGGAGTTTGGAGTGTGACTGTTTGAGGTTGTGGACAGGTGTCTTTTATACTAATAACAAGTTCAAACAGATGCCATTAATACAGGTAACGAGTGGAGGACAGAGGGGCCTCTTAAAGAAGGTCTGTGAGAGCCAGAAATCTTGCTTGTTTGTAGGTGACCAAATACTTATTTTCCACCATAATTTGCAAATAAAAATGGATTTTCTGGATTTTTTTTCTCTTTTTGTCAGTCATAGTTGAAGTGTACCTATGATGAAAATTAGAGGCCTCTCTCATCTTTTTAAGTGGGAGAACTTTTATATTTTATTTTACTAGGCAAGTCAGTAAAGAACACATTCTTATTTTCAATGACAGCCTAGAGAACTGCCTGTTCAGACAGAATTGTACTTTGTCAGCTTGGGGGTTTGAACTTGCAACCATTCTGGTTACAGTCCAGTGCTCTAACCACTAGGCTACCTGCCGCCCCAATTGGTTTATAGTCTCACTCGTACTAATCCTATAATCTTGATCATTATAGAATCATTATATTCTTTGTCTTTTAGATGTACATTGTTTTATTCTCTGTCTTTTGACATAATAGATATGTTTGATTATGAGATACAGATAAGCTCATTTTGGTGGGATGTTTGTGGAATAATACTGGTTGGGTTTTTACACAATAGCATGTGTTATTTTGTCAAGTGAATGTTTGCGTTGCTAGCTGAAATAGAGACGAACCGTTTTAACCTGATTGGTATAGACATAACAAATAAAGCGTTTCAAATAGTAGAAACCACCTCTTCCATCTCTCCCCAGTGTGTGTTAGGCAAATTGCTCTATCTGTTATGTGTCTCCTTGGGAAAGCCTTGGTTGGCCAACCATGAGAAAACCACTTCCCGACGATGACCCAACCAAACAACATTTGTCTAGAGAACAACAAGAGAACGAAAGAAAATAAAGGCTGGAATTACTGTGATTCATTACGGGGCTGTTTTTGTCTCAGTCAGGAGGTGAAATTAGGCAGAACGTTGTAAATAGACACAGCAACAATTAGAGCTGCCCCACGAAGATAGTACCCCCCCCGTCCCAACACACACACACACACACACACACCTACACGTTCCTATCTCTCTTCATCACCGACACCAGGGATTAGATTAACCTAGTGTGTTTTGGGGGGTCGCTGATACCATTAGCACCAATTTA